>NW_026897133.1:0-28929 GCF_033153095.1 Gastrolobium bilobum | reverse complement strand
TCGGGAGATCACATGGCGGTTATTCGAGACATTGTTCTTGGACAACTACTTCCCCTAGAGAGGCTAGGGAACAAAAGCAGAATGAGTATAACGATCTTAAACAAAGGTCGATGTCTGATTGACCAATACTTCTCAAAATTCAATGAGTTGGTGAAATACGCCAACTATGGGCGAGCCTTACCCACCCCGGCTGAAATGACCTCCAAGTTCCAATGGGGTCTTAATGAAAAGATGTCTCGGAAGATGTCAAATTGTGACATCCGAGAATTCAGTCGGTTTGTAAACCAGTGTAGAAAGGTGGAGGAAGTGTATAAGGTGTCCCAAACCAAGAAGTCTTCTGAGGCCCAGGCACCTAGTTCCAATAAAGCAACGGGCTCAGGTTATTGGAAGAACAAGAAGGTGCAAGGCAAGAAGCTGAATGCGAATAAGCCCTTTGACTTGTTCAAAAAACCCGGTACTCAGAAGAAGTTTGTTGATAGAGGACCTCCTCCCAAGTGTAGGGGATGTGGCAAAGAGCATAGGGGCATGTGCTACCGGAGAATTAATTTGTTTTAAATGTGGAAGATCCGGTCACTACTCTAGGCAGTGTCCTCAGAATGAAGCAAGAACTATGGAGTTCAAGCTACTGCTGTTCCGGTCTCTGTTGTTCAACCTATGCTAGAGTCTCAGACGGTTGGTAGAGTATATACCATGGACCGTCAGCAATCGGAGAAGGCTCCGAATCTAGTGAAAGGTACAATTTACATTGATAATATGGATGTTGAAGTGTTGTTTGATTCAGGAGCTACACACTCCTGTATGTCTGATTTTATGGCCGTTGGGCTAAATTTACAAATGTATGACATTCGCCCTCCAATGAAAGTGGTTACTGCTACTGGAGAGGAGTGTTATACATCCGTGTTGTGTAAAGATGTCGAATTCAAATATGAAGGCCGAGATTACGTGCTGGATTTTATTTGTTTACCTATGATCAGCCTTCAAGTTATCTTGGGTATGGACTGGTTGACAAAGAACTGTGCTATGATAGACTGCTGCGGTAAAAGGATTGTGCTTGATGCTGATGATTCTGCTACTAGTTCTTCCCCATATCTATCTGTGTTGCAGGTTAGAAAGGCTTTGAGGGCCGGGGCATTGGGATATGTCTTTGTGGGGGGTTTAGTAGGCGGAAGTCATGAGGAGATTGGCACTATTTCCGTGGTGAGGGAGTTTGTGGATGTGTTTCCAGATGAAATTCCACAACTTCCGCCTCATAGAGAGATTGAGTTCACGATTGATCTGTTGCCTGGTGTGGGGCCTATCTCTCTGGCTCCGTATAGGATGTCACCACCGGAATTAGCCGAGTTAAAGAAACATATTGAAGAGCTTTCGGCTAAGCAGTTTATCCGGCCAAGTGTGTCCCCGTGGGGAGCACCAGTTATATTTGTTAAGAAGAAGGACGGTAGCATGAGATTGTGCACTGATTACCGTCAGTTGAATAAGGTTACCATTAAGAACAAGTATCCTCTCCCTCGCATAGATGATTTGCTGGATCAGTTGAGGGGTGCTTGTGTCTTCTCAAAGATTGATTTGAGGTCCGGTTATCATCAAATCCGAATTAGGCAGGAAGATATTCCGAAGACTGCCTTCCGATCTAGATATGGACATTATGAGTATCAAGTAATCCCATTTGGACTCACTAATGCTCCTGCGGTGTTTATGGATTACATGAATCGCATATTTAAGCCGTTTCTGGATCAATTCGTGATTGTGTTTATTGATGATATCCTGATATATTCGAAGAGTAAGGAAGAGCATGAAGGCCACTTGAGAACTGTGTTGCAAATTCTCAGAGAGAAACAGTTATATGCAAAGCCTTCTAAATGTGAATTTTGGCTTTCTCAAGTGCAATTTCTGGGTCACGTTATCTCTGCTGAGGGAGTAGCAGTTGATCCTAGCAAGATAGAGGCAGTTGTTGATTGGGAAAGACCCAAGACAGTAACAGAAATAAGAAGTTTTCTGGGTTTGGCTGGTTATTACCGGAGATTCATTAAAGAATTTTCAGCCATGGTGTTGCCATTGACCCGTTTGACCCGGAAGGATACTCCATTTGTTTGGACACAAGAATGTGAAGAATGCTTCCAGAGCCTTAAGGAGAAACTGACGACCGCTCCGGTGTTAGTACTTCCCGACCCGGAAGGTGAATTTGAGCTATACAGCGATGCTTCCAAGAAGGGATTGGGATGTGTACTGATGCAAGATAGGCGGGTGGTAGCTTATGCATCGAGGCAATTGAAACCGCATGAAGAAAATTATCCAACCCATGACCTTGAGCTTGCTGCAATTGTTTTTGGGTTGAAACAGTGGAGGCATTTCTTGTATGGAATGCAATTTGCAATATTCAGCGATCACAAGAGTTTGAAATACTTGTTCGATCAAAAGGAGCTGAATATGAGACAACGACGGTGGAACGAGTTCCTAAAAGACTATGATTTTGAATTGAAATATCATCCTGGCAAGGTTAATGTTGTAGCTGATGCACTGAGCCGTAAACCTGTGAGCATATCAAGCATGATGATTAGAGATTATGATGTGATAGAGAGGTTCAGAGATATTCAATTATCTAAAATCTTTCCATGTAAAATTTGTGGCTTTGAAATCACGAGCATTGAGAATGAACTGATGACCAGAATCAAAGAAGCCCAGCTGCAAAATGAAAGTGCTAGACGACTAAAAGGTCAGAGTGGTGTATCCTGCAATGATGAGGGTATACTATTATATCAGGGTCGTGTAGTTGTACCTAGGCAGTTGGCGGAAGAAGTGATGACAGAGGCTCATAAGGGTCATTTTACAGTTCATCCGGGAGCTACAAAGATGTATCAGGACCTAAAGATGAATTTTTGGTGGCCTGGTATGAAGAAAGACATTGCCGAATTTGTCTCTAAGTGTCTCATTTGTCAGAAGGTAAAGATTGAGCATCAAAAGCCTTCTGGTAGGTTGCAACCTCTGGATGTTCCTGAATGGAAATGGGAGAGTATCTCCATGGATTTCGTAGTGGGATTGCCGCGAACACAGGCTAGTTATGATTCTATATGGGTGATTGTGGATAGATTGACAAAATCCGCACACTTTTTGCCAGTTCGGGTAGATTTCTCTGCGGAGAGATTGGCTAGGCTCTATGTGAAGGAGATTGTGAGGCTTCATGGGGTGCCTGAGAGCATTGTTAGTGATCGGGACCCGAAGTTCACTTCTCGCTTCTGGGGAGCATTGCAGGAGGCTCTTGGCACTCAGTTGAGACTGAGCACTGCTTATCACCCACAGACGGATGGTCAGACTGAGAGGACCATTCAGACGTTGGAGGATATGCTGAGGGCTTGCACCCTGGAGCAGGGTACTGCATGGGATCGATATCTCCCGCTGGTTGAGTTTTCGTATAATAATAGTTTCCATACTAGTCTGGGTATGGCTCCCTACGAGGCCTTGTATGGTCGCAGGTGTAGGACACCTACTTGTTGGTCAGAGGTTGGAGACACAGAGCGGTTTGGATTGGATTTTGTTCAGGAGACTACTGAGCAGATTAAAATGATTAGGGATCGTCTGAAAAAGGCTCAGGATCGTCAGAAAAGTTACTATGATCTCAAGCATCGACCTCTAGAGTTTGAGGAGGGAGATCATGTGTTCCTGAAGCTGTCACCGGTTACGGGTGTGGGACGAGCCCTTGGAGTGAGGAAGCTGAGTCCGAGATTTATTGGACCCTACCAGATTCTTCGTAGGGTGGGACCGGTTGCCTACCAGCTTGCCTTACCTCCGCAATTAGCAAATTTGCATGATGTGTTTCATGTTTCTCAGCTGAGGAAATATGTAGCTGATCCTTCTCATGTGGTTCAACCTGATAATGTTGAAATCCGGGAGAATTTGAAGACTCCTATTGGACCACTGAAGATACTCGAAAGAGATGAGAAGAAGCTGAGAAATAAATCTATTCCTATGGTGAAAGTCCAATGGGAAGGAAGGTCGCCTGAAGAGTCCACTTGGGAGCGGGAAGATGAGCTTCTCCGGCAATATCCTGAGTTTAAGGACAGGTACGTTCTTGATTTTGCGGACAAAATCGCTGAAAGGTGGGTGATTATAATAGCCCATATTAATTAATTAGGAAATCAAGTGTAATTAATTAATTAAACATGTTTTACTGGGTGAAATTAAGTGTGAGGCTTAATAAAATGAATCTGAGTCACTTTGGAGTTAAAAAGTGTACTCAGTGAAAATTAAGGGGTATAAATGGGTACTGTCAAAAGTGCCCAAAATATAAAAATAAAAATAGTAATATTCCAAGAATAATATTCCAGACTTTTGGGTAAAGTTTGGTAATTATTGGGGTTGAATAGATAGATGAACCGATACCCGCTTTTTAACCACTTAACAAAGTTAAGTGGCATAAAGTAAAAAGCAACCAATTCCCCTCCCCATTTTCACGACGCCAGAAGGAGAAGAAGAAGGAGAAAGAAGAGGAAGGAAGGGAGGAAAAGAGAGAGAGAGATCAAACCTTGATGGTTTTGGATGATTCAAAAGCCTAAATCGCTTAGAATCTCGCCCTCTATCATAATCCTAGCTTTGTTTTGAGTGGGGAGCATTGTGGAGAGAGATATTACCTCTCAAAAATTCGGCCCTTTGGAGAAATTTGGGGTTTTGAGAGTTTCTACCTCCATTGAAGCTTGAGGAGCCATCAATCCTTGGTTGTGTGACCATTGGTGGTAAGATTCTAACCCTTGAACCTCATGATTCCTTGAAATTTGCATGAGTTAGGGTTTGTGAATAGTAAATTGGGATTTTTATGAAATGTAGTTGAATTAGCTATGTTCTAGGAAGAATGGAGCTTAGAGCATGTTATGGAAAATGCTAGGAATGTCATTTAATCGGTGGAAATGAGCCTAGATAGTCATTTGATAATTGTTCATAATATTGGAAAATTCATGCTTGGATTGGTTAGTATTCTAGCATGTTGAACAATTAGTGAGTTGAATGATTGATTGGATCCTTGTGATGTCTAGGATTGAGACATTTGGACCAACCGTGAGTGATCAACCATTGGAGCAAGCTATGGAGCTTGAATAGCTCATTGGAATTGGTAAGCTCATACTTGTGTTGTGCTTTGAATTGAGTAATTGATGGTTGATGGTGAAATACTCTTGGATGCAATGTGTTGATTGCATTACACCATGTGTAGGTGTATGTTTGTAAAAGTTGACTGCTGAAACTGTTGGTGAAGAACAAAGGTTGACTGAAGCATTGAGGTAAGCCTTCGGACCTTGGGTGTAATTCCCTTGACTGTTCTACCAAGCCCTGAAAGGGTGGAGGTTGTGATTGTGTATATAAATGCAATAAAATAGTGTAATGCTTTGTTATACGTATGTGTATGCATTTGGTGTGGCATAGGATGGTGTTTCCCTATGTTGGTATGTGGCATGACGATGCGTAAATCATACTTGGTAGTTAGCTGGCCAGTAGGACTATTTGCATCTGAGTTTCCTTAGGACAGCTTGAGAGCTCGAGGGATTTCTCCTGGAGATGTATTGCACTTTGTATAGATATGTATTTACTGCATTATTATTGTTATTGCTATTACACTGATATGGAACTGTGGGGTGGAGAGATGCTCCAAGGACCCCTGGTTTACTGGATATATTCGTATATCTCACCCCGTGTTGTGGGGACCCCCTTTCAGGTAAGGATGCTGCAGGAGCCTCTGGTGGCAAGTGGCCATATCTGGATTATGCATGAAATATGGCACTTCTTTGAGTTTATGCATGCCTTTTGTAGTTGACATGTATAGGAGTTTATTTTGAAAGCCCTTGGTCATTTGTATGCCTTGATTCATTGAATGAACTTAGCCTATGCTCATGCCTTTGGTTACACCTTTTGTTGATGGGAGCCAAGGGAATGATCATAGTGTTTTGTAAGCTAAGTTCTATGATTTGTAAAGGATATGTAATGTAAATGATGCCTACTTGGAATTCAATATATGCATGCTTGTTATGTATTGAGTTGTTGAATTGGTCGGGCTGAAAATCAATTAGGTACCCTCTTCGTTTAAACTGGTAAACGATGAGAAAACAAAGGTCATGCTGCCCAAATTCTAGCTAAATCTCATGAGGAGAGGTTGGATGAGTGCTAGGATTTAGTTTTGGGGCATGGACCTTTGTGGTTTGTATTGGGGATACATTTTCCCCTAGGCTTGGACTTGAGAAATGTGGGAATTGGAATTCCCTGGCAGCGCGCTTAAGCGCCCAGGAGCGCGCCCAAGCGCCCTGCTGCCCCTGCGAGTGCCAATGCATTCTGCCTCCTCGCGCTGGAGCGCCCAGGGTTGCGCGCTTGAGCGCCCTGGTCCGCGCTTAAGCGCCCTTCGCCACTGAAGGAGGAGATGCTTCTGTCTCTGCGCGCTAAAACGTCCCAGTGGGAGCTTGAGCGCCCAGGCTAGCGCGCCTGAGCGCCCTGTTGCGCGCTTAAGCGCCCATCCACACTGGAAATGCTGATGCTTACTGCCTCCGTGCGCTTAAGCGCCCAGATGGAGGCTTTAGCGCCCGATAGCGCGCGCTTGAGCGCCCGGTAGCGCGCTGGGCCTGTGACCAACACTCTTTTGTGTTGCTTCAAATTGTCCTAACTTGGACTACAGTGCTCCGATTTGAGCACGGTTTGAAGCCACGGGTAGCTAATGAAGAAACCTACTATATAGTAGAAGTATTGAATTAAACAAGAAGTAAATTAATGGTTTAAAAATGGGAAATGAACATGATGTTAAGCTTAATTTATCTGTTTCCGCAAGGTAATATGGTTATGATCACGAAATTGGGTATTATAAGTTCGGTACGTTTTAAAATGAAAAATTTATCCGGATTTTAATTGAACCCATGTGATTGTAACTGCGCTTAATATCATAATGCGATGTTAACAAACCGGTTCTAGAACGGGGTGTTACATTTTACAACTAGACAAGACATGCAATCTTCATATTCCATAAGTTTTAATGTTCTGGTCGACAACGAGCACTGTTGAATAATATGGAAACAAAAGACAAATGTTTAATTGCGTGCATGTCAATTGCACAGAGGAGGCTTTATTATATAGAGCGGCGATATAACAATTACATAAGACTAATATAACACTATGAGACTTCTTATCAACCATTTTCAATACTTCTAATACTCCCCCTCATGTTAAAACTTAATAAATTTTAAGCTTGTTACAAACGAGCCCTTACAAAAAGAAAATTTAATCAATAATATTTTTAGACTCCACAAAACATGGTTGCAATCAAACTCGGGGATGTTAGAGTCGTAAAATAGATGAAAAATGCTAGAAAGGCAACTCACTAGAACTAGAATGACCATAATCTACTCGAATGGGGGATTAGTCTCATCCTTTCTCCAGTAGCTAAATTCAATCGAGAACAAGGTGACCGGAGAAAGTTGAATGGATACCTCTAGGTTATACCAAAAAAAAAATTGCATAAGCAAGGAAGAAGAGATTTCGCAGGGATGATCATCAAAACTGACCTTGCAAGCAAGTATACACAGCAAGAACTAAAACTTCTCCAACTCCATCAAGAGCAGCATTCAAGGCTTTTACCGAAAGAAAATTTAAAAGACCCGATCAAAGCATGTCTAGGTCAAAATCCAACGGGGCCAATTTGTAGCTGGGACAAACTTTCCACGGGGCTATAGTGCAATTCTATATTTCTCCCCCTCAAGGCTATGTTGGCGTTGACAATGACATCGACATGAAGGGCCAAATCTTATCAGAGAAGAGTGTGGGCATGCTAGAACCATAGTCTCCAATCTCAAACCAAAGGAAAAAGAATCTGAAAAAGCCAAAAAGAAGAGGGTCCACAACCAAGGCATACTGGCGTGAAACGCTAGAAAAGCACCGGAAAAGTCCACAAGAATAGTCAGAAACAAGAAAACTGAGGAAAAATCGCAGGAAAGGATGACCATTCAGCCACGTTTCATACGCGTGAGACGCATCCCTGAGTTTTTCTCCGATGACCTGGACGGTTGGATCAGGCGTGACGTAGCGACATCCGGTGTTCACCAGAGAAGTGACAGATGTTGGCTCGTACAGTTACGATACGGTTATCAGAATTGCTTAGTGGGTGTCTGAATCGTTGAAGAACTGACAAAACAAGTCACTGGAAAAAAGTCTCCACTGGCAGTCAACGATGGTTAAAGGTGGCAGAGGGCGGCTGGGCTTGCTGGAGATCCTATCACGGTGGACACGGGAGTGGTTGAAAGTCAAGAGGATACCAGAATGACTTGCAACAGTGACGGCTTACCTCTATGATGTGCGGCAAGGAAGAAAGTAATGAGAGAAGGTTGTTGGAAAAAAAAATTAACGTAGAGTTCTAAAATTTTAGGGATCTCGATAGCGGAAAATTGACATGAAGTATGGTATAGTTCAATAACATATAAACAAAAGGCAAATGTATAAATTCGTATGCCATACGTTGCTATTACATAAGAGTAATATAACATACTAATTTAAGGATACGAGACTTCTTATCAACCTATTTTGAATATTTCTAGCAAGCACCAATGAAAAAGATAGCTGCTGTCTACTCTTGAAAACATGAACACCGATACCTAAGTGATACTCAATATGTGCCAAAGCCAAACTGACATGTCAAATATACATGGATTAGCCCCAAATTTTTCCCTAAATTACATTAAGCAAAAAAATAAAATAAAAATGCAAACATATAAGAAAGGCATATAAGAACACTACATAACCATATCATGTCAAGTGTCAACCATCAAAAGAAAATGCATATAAGCTAGTAGCACAACCTCATTGAAGATATCAGTCACAAAGCTACGGTGTACAACAAATGTAATAAACAATTCAGCTTACAGCTTAAACCATAAAAGTGAAAGTTCTATCAATAGTTTTTTATAATTCTATAACATTCCTTGATGCAAGAGTTTTTTGTGCTAGAAGCATGGATTTTTTTTTTTTTTTTTTTGAAATAAGGAGGGGCCAAACCCCCCCCCCCCCAAAAAAAAAAAAAAAACTACCTTACTCTACTAATACCAGAAACACTCATCGCATCCTTTGACAGCAGTTCCATCAGACGTGGTGGAGGAGTGAGATGAATTTGAACCATGCTATTGTTCCTATTATAATTCTTCACTAACCAGTGGGCACAAGCATTATTTTCCCTGCAAACGTGAATGCAACGAACCTCCCACCATTTTTTTTAGTTTACCTTATACTGACTTAATTTCACTATAGTGAAAATCAAACTTACGATCACAGTGATAAAAACTTTGATACTGTAATAAATAATCATCTCACCTAACAGCTCGAGCTAATAAATAAAGGTGAATGATTTTTTATATTTCTCTAACAAAATGCAATAAACATGAAGAAAAGCCATACCTTCAGTTGACGAATCAAGTTCTATTATCCAATCAAGGTCTCCCTGGATTGCATATTTTTCATGCACGGCTTTTAGAACTACTGATATCAAGAGATCAACCATTTCGTCTCCATTTTTTCCTGTGTTGACTCTCTTATCAAACTCCAAATCAAAATATAGGTGGCATGGTAAACCCTGGGAGCAAAGAAATTTTAAGACCGTGAGAAAACAAAATGAACATGCACCCAGATCCCTCACAATGTAATTGCCATACCATTTCTCCAGTAATATCAGCGAACACAAGATTATTACCTCTTGAATCACTTCATAATGATGACGAAATTTGGAATCCATATTTTTGTACCTGACAGTAAAACCATCAGCAATATGAATATATAGACACGATGATCTTTGTCATTACACATTAGTAGCAAATAACGAATCACACGAGAAAGAAAAATTTGTGAAGCAAAACCTTCGCCAGAATTCAGTATATGTAGACGCGAGGAACCTTCTTTTGCCATTGAAGTGGTCTTGATAACTAAAAACATAAACATCTTCTTTTCCTTTGGCAAACTTTATTGCGTCATCCTGCCTTGGGAATGTAACCCAAACTTCCTTCCTAGACAAAAATAAAGCAGGATTCAAGTCAAATTCAGATACATAAAGCACAAGAAGAATAAGCAGATCGAAACAGTAAAGGGCAGAACCACCATCTGACAACCACCTTAAGTTCAACTTATTTTGCCGAGAGAGATCAAGACGTATCTCATGTAACAATCGCCATAAACGGGTTGGCTTTTTGGGAGGTACACCATGAGGAGATCCATAAAATACAACTGGAGAGAACTGCTTCCCACGACTAAAGCTTTTTGCTCTGGCTACTGCTGATTTAAGCTGACAAGATAATTGAAGGTAATTTAGTTTTGACGCAAAGATAGAGTATGATCCCAGTTGTGCAGGTAAGGGTACAAGTACAACAAGATTTTTGAAAACCGCAAGGGTACAAGAGGATGTATTATATTAAATAATAAAAAGATAAACAAATAAGCAATTAAACCAGAAGATACATACAATTACCAAAACATTGTAACTCCAATTTTGCGACAAACTTCATAAATCATATCATGCAACCAAAACAATACCTAAAGAGGATACAGCATTTGAAGGGGTGAAGTAATAGTTAGTAGTATACCAAACAAGTTGGTAGCAAAACTTTGCATTTTGATTAGACGGACCCACGCATTGCAATACTTAGGCTGAGTTTGATTTGCCAAAAAATGAAGGATAGGAAAGCACAAAAATATTTGTTTCATGTTTGATTTTAGAAATAGTCACGGGACAAAACAAAGGCAAAGATGAATCACAGGACAAAAGTCTAAAAATTTGTTAGTCTAAACCAGAGGACAAGTTCTTGTCCCATGCATAACACCACTCAAAAGGATAGGAGAGCCCTATTCTCTTCCTCAATCCTACTTCTCCAACCTTTCTTCCACTATTCTCTTTACCCTCACCAAAACCAAACAGAAAACACCAAAAATAATAAACAGACGTGTTGTGATTGAGCTACTTGTATTGTGCTGTTTTGCTTGTGTTACCCTTCAATGTGAATACACCCTTATCCTTAATGTTCTCAAACGTAATCAATACCAAAATTTTAAAAATAAAAATAAAAATAAATAACAAGTGTTCCTAATTCATAACCATGTGTACTCAATGCGTACATGTAACAAATAACATCCGGTACAGATACGGTAACCATTTAAAAGTACCCAATTGCATCATAAACTCGAGCGTTGTTCTACAACAAAAGATATGTAAGAGTGCAAGCTTTGTTTTGCAGTATCGATTGAGAGACAAGAATAATTTGTACATTATAAAAATGAGAGAATCAATTCAGTAACAGTGGGAATTACATTACTTTCTCAATGGAAGACTCCGTGTCAGTTTTTTTCCTGCATTGTAAGGGCGTTTTATGTTCTCTTCCAACTGATCCTGCACCTGGAGATTCTGATGGAGACTCATGCTTTGAATTCCCCTCTTTCAATCTCCTTTTTCTTCCTTTTCTTTCCCTTACAGCAGATTCTGAGGCAATAACACATTTTTCAATACTCAGAAATATGAAAATGATCAACAATATTAACAAGAAATTTTAAATTTAGAGTTTCGTAGGTTTCGTTGATTTTTTGTTTTCTCGAGAAAAAAAAAAGTTGCGAGAGAAAATAAAAAAGGAAAAAGGAAAATGGAAGGGCTTACCGGGAGTTGATAAACCGCACTTAAAGCATGCGAACAAGCGATCGACGTCGTCCATCTTGTTGCTGCTTGTGCTTGATGCCATTTTCTTTTCTCTTCTTTTCTTTTTTGTTTTCTCTGAGAAACCAGAATTTTATTTTCCGATTGGGGAATTTGTGACTTTCTTTCCGTTTTTCACGTTGGGCGCGGGAATTTGAATTTCGGGGAGCAAAAGGAAAAGGAAATTGATGTGTGAAAACCCGGTCGAGCCGCTTCGGCTTTCTCGGTCCGGCCGGTCTGATAAAACATGGGCCTGAAAATGTTGGACTGGCCCAAAATGAGTCAATATTATTGGGCTAACTTCCTTTGTCCGGTTGGAACCCTACACTAACTGCAGCTAGGGTTGTGCATGGGTCAGGTCGGATCAGATTTTTTGTCCGACTCGACCCAACTTGATTTTTATAGGTCAGGTATTTTGACCCGATCCGCTTTAATTTGATCCAAGTCAGGTCTGACTTGGTTTGGATTTTGTTGAACTAGTTCAGAACTGGATCAAATCTGACCTGACTTGGTTTCTGAAGTGAGTCTGACTTGGTTTCTGAAGTGGGTCAAATCTGACCTGACTCGTTTTTAACTTGGTTTCTTCACAAAATTTCGTCGAAATTTCTACGTTGCAAAAGACAAAAATTTCGTCAAAAAAAAATTTATTCGTCGGGATATTTTTTGTCGAAAAGCGACGAAATTTTTTCTCTAGTGAAAATTTTACAAAAATAAATTTTCTATCGAAATTTAGTTTCCGTCAAAAGTTTTGACGAAAATGATTTCTTCCATCAAATGTTTTAAACGAAAAAAGAATTCTGTCAAAAATTTTGACGGAATATTTTTCGATCAAAATTACGACGGGAATGTGTTCTGACGAAAATTTCGACGGAAGTTGTTTCGAGGGAAATGTTTCATTTGAAACTTTCGACGAAATTTAGATTCTCTAAAGAATTTTGACAGAATATTTTTTCCTTCAAAATTTTTTATCAAAAATCTTGACGAAAATATTTAATTAAAAATTTTCAATGAAAATGTGTTTCGCTAAAAAAATTTACGAAATTTTTTTTTTTTGTCAAAAATTTTAACGAAATTTTTTCGCTCCAAAACTTGCACCGAAATTTGAAATCTGTAAAGAATTTTGATAAAAAAAAATTTCGTCAAATTTTTTTGATGGAAATGTGTTTCGTCGAAATTTTCAATGGAAATTGTGTTGAGGAAAATGTTTCATTCGAAACTTTCGACGAAATTTAGATTCTATAAAGAATTTTGACAAAATATTTTTTCCGTCAAAATTTTTTATCGAAATATTTTTTGTCAAAAATTTTTACGAAATTTTTTTACAGAAATGTGTTCCGTTGAAAATTTTGATGGTAATATTTTTTATCAAAAAACTTGACGAAAATTTTCGATAGAAATGTGTTTCGCTAAAAATTTCGACGAAATTTTTTTTATCAAAAAGTTTAACGAAAATATTTTCGTCAAAAAATTTCGCCGAAATTTGAAATTTGTAAACAATTTTGATGAAATTTTTTTCCGTCAAAAAATTTCGATGGAAATGTGTTTCATCGAAATTTTTGATGAATATATTTTTTTGTGAAATATTTTGACGAAATTTAAATTTCGTAAAAAAATTTGACAAAAAAATATTCCGTCAAAGTTTTTTTATAGAAATGTTTTTAGTCACAAATATCGAAAAAAAAATTGCGAAATTTTTTTGTGAAAATATTTTTCGTAAAAAATTTTGACGTAATTGTTTTACGTTAAAACTTTTCTTTTAATGTAATTGTGATTTTTTTTTCATATAATGGGTATGGGTCAATGGGTTAATTATTAAATGAGTCAGGTCTAAAACCTGACCCAAATAAAGTGGGTCAGTATTAAATCCAGATAAAAAAATAGGTATTTATGGGTCAGGTCAAGATCAGATCAAGACGGAGCAAGTGAACCAGTTATTTTGTGCAGCCCTAACTGCAACACATATCGACAGTGCTAGTTTATTGCCTTATTGGGTATTTGGATTATAATTTGCACATTCCAGACTAGGTTTATTTTATTCATAAATGATTTGTTTGGTAATTGAATTATGTTCAAGCATGGTTTTGGATATCAAATTATAATTTGAGTGGATGTAAGAAGAAGTTATTTTTTCCGAGTATGTCAATGCATGGTTTATAAACTGTTAGAAATATATTGTAATTAGGGTTTCCTTATTTTGTAATTAGGGTTTCCTTATTTTGTATTAGGTCAGATTACATTAGGTTTGGGCTTAGCCCATTAGTCTGTTTATATATTGTACAGCATTCATCAGTCAATATACACAGTATTATTTCAAATGTTCCTCTCTTCTCTCTTGTTATTTAACATGGTATCAGAGCCTTTATCAACTAGTTCCCTCTTCTTCAGCATGCTCCACTGTTGATTCTCCTCTTACTATCCATGCTCGTCTGGGCCATCCTAGTCTTGCAAAGCTTCAGAAGATGGTTCCCCATTTATCGTCTCTTTCTACTTTAAATTGTGAGTCTTCTCAGTTTGGGAAACATACTCGTAGTACTTTTCCGAGTCGTCAAGTTGTTTCTCCTTTTTCTGTGGTCCACTCTGATGTTTGGAGACCAAGTCATCATTCTTCTACTTTGGGTTTTAATTACTTTGTTACTTTTATTGATGATTATTCCAGATGTACTTGGTTATTTTTAATGAAAAAGCGGTATGAGTTGTTTTCTATTCTTCAGTTATTTTATAATTAAATAAAAACTCAATTTGGTATTCCTATTCGTATTTTTCGTAATGATAATGCATGTGAGTACTTATCCCATCCAACAATTCTTTTCATCTCATGGCATTCTTCATCAAACATCTTGCCCTCATACACCTCAACAAAATGGTGTAGCCGAGCGCAAGAATCGCCATCTGGTTGAAACCACTTGTGCCTTGTTAATTGATGGTAATGTTCCATACACATTCTGGGGTGATGCTATACTTACTGCATGCTATCTCATTAATCGCATGCCATTATTTGTTCTCAATCATAAGGTACCTCACTCTATTTAATTTCCCCATCAAGCTTTATATCATTTAACTCCACATGTGTTTGGTTCTACGTGTTTTGTTCATCATCTTGGTCCAGGTTTGGATAAATGAGCTCCCAAGTCTCATAAATGTGTTTTTCTGGGTTATCCTCGGTCTCAGAAGGGTTACCGTTGCTACTCTCCCACTTTACGTCGATACTTTATCTCGGCGGATGTCTCCTTTTTTAATCAGTTCCCTTTTTTGGATCCTCTACTACTCTTGTGGATACTGATTCTGTACAGTCATCCTTCCCAGGTGACCTTCTTTACCTTCCGTCTTTACCCGTCCATGTTTCTGACTCTCTTTCTATCACCTCTTCTGCTGATGAGATCGAGCATAGTTCGTCAAATGTATCGGTGGACTCACATTCAACTGCATCTCCTCCCACGGCTTCGGTCCCACCTTCGGATAGTGACCTTCCCATTGCTCTTCGTAAGGGTACTCGTGATACTCGCCCTCCGGCCAGGTATACAGTCAATATTAGTTATCATCGTCTTTCTCCATCATATTTTTCTTGCCTTTCCTCTTTGTCCTCTGTATCTGTTCCTAAGACCACAGGTGATGCTCTTTCACATTCGGGATGGAGACAAGTTATGATTGATGAAATGAGTGCTCTTCATCATAATGGCACATGGGACCTGGTGCCTCTTCCTTCTGGAAAATCTGTGGTTGGTTGCAGATGGATTTATGCTGTTAAGGTTAGACCTGATGGTCAAGTGGATCGTCTTAAAGCTCGCTTGGTGGCGAAGGGTTTCACTCAGGTCTTTGGCTTGGATTTTATTGATACTTTTTCTCCTGTGGCGAAAATGTCTATTGTTCGCCTTTTTATTGCCATGTCTGCTATTAGCCATTGGCCTTTCTACCAACTGGATATCAAGAATGCTTTTCTTCATGGTGATCTTGAGGAACAAATTTATATGGAGCAACCTCCTGGATTTGTTGCTCAAGGGGAGTCAGGTCTTGTTTGTCGTCTTTGTAAGTCTCTCTATGGCCTCAAATAATCTTCAAGAGCTTGGTTTGGTAAATTTAGCAGTGTTGTTCAACAATTTGGCATGACACGGAGTGCAGCTGATCATTCTCTCTTTTATCGTCATTCTGCTTCTGGATCTATTTATCTGGTGGTATATGTGGATGATATTGTCATCACAGGCAGTGATCAGAATGGGATCACTAGATTGAAACAACACTTATGTCATCATTTTCAGACTAAGGATTTTGGGAAACTTCGATACTTCTTAGGAATCGAGGTGGTCCAATCTAAAGCTGGTGTTGTGATATCTCAGAGGAAATATGCTCTGGATATTCTTGAAGAAACTGCTTTGTTAAATTCAAAGTCTGTTGATACTCCTATGGATCCAAGTATCAAGCTTCTACCAAATTAGGGAGAGCCCTTTTTAGATCCTGAGTAATATAGAAGATTGATTGGAAAATTGAACTATCTCACAGTCACTTGGCCTGATATTTCCTTTGCAGTTAGTTTTGTCAGTCAATTTCTCAATTCTCCATGTCAAGAACATTGGAATGCAGCCATTCGTATTCTTAAGTATATCAAGGCATCTCCAGGGAAAGGCCTTGAATATGAAGATAAAGGTCATGATAAAGTGGTTGGGTATTGTGATGCTGATTGGGCTGGTTGTCCAACTGATAGGAGATCTACTTCTGGGTATTGTGTCTTTGTTGGAGGCAACTTGATTTCATGGAAAAGTAAGAAACAAAACGTAGTTGCCAGATCAAGTGCTGAAGCAGAATACCGCTCCATGGCGATTACTACTTGCGAGCTCATCTGGCTTAAACAGCTTCTCAGAGAACTTAAGTTTGGAGACACTGGACGGGCAACTCTCATTTGTGATAATTAAGCAGCTCTACACATTTTATCAAATCCAGTGTTTCACGAAAGAACCAAGCATATAGAAATAGATTGCCACGTTGTTCGAGAAAAGGTTGTTGCTGGTGAAATTAAAACTAGCTTTGTACCCTCTAATGAACAATTAGCAGATGTGTTTACAAAATCTTTGAGAGGCCCTCGAATAGAGTTTATATGTAACAAGCTTGATGCATATGACCTATACGCTCCAGCTTGAGGGGGAGTGTTAGAAATATATTGTAATTAGGGTTTCCTTATTTTGTAATTAGGGTTTTCTTATTTTGTATTAGGTCAGATTACTTTAGTTTTGAGCTTAGCCCATTAGTCTGTTTATATATTGTACAACCTTCATCAGTCAATATACACAGTATTATTTCAAATGTTCCTCTCTTCTCTCTCGTTATTTAACATAAACTATAATGAAAGGGAAAGTGGTTTGTCCTTTTAAATGACACAACTTTCATTTCACTCTCACAAAGAGGTGAGATCCACATCTTTATTTTTTTTGTCCACTCTCTCCCCCTTTGTCTATCTCTTTCTCTCATTTAAAATGACACAACTTTATATTCTTTAAAATAATACACACTTTTCCAATAATCAAAACATACAATTTGTCATTAGAAACAGTTTGTTGATAATAAGGAATTTTGATTGTGTATATTCAAATATCCATGTTGCTATTGTATTAAAAAAAGCTAATTTATGTACGGATTGCATTTAATATTTGACTTTCATCTTTAGGGAACTAAGCATTTTTTTATTATTTACCAACCCTAATTAGCTTATGATAAAGGTTTTTCATTGATGTATTTGATGGAAAATCTGGTTACAAACTGTGTCATTACTTGATTAGCTTCTTAAACTAATTTTTTTTTTTTTTTTCCAATTGCTCCGTGTAATTCTTTTTGCTAGTTATAATCCATTTTAACAATTATTATCTGTACTGTATATAAAGATCATTAGATGTTTCTTTTGCTCGAGGAATCAATCAAGGATGGCGAGAAAATCAGTGCCAAGTATTATGGTTTTCTTTTCTTTTCTTTTTTTCTTTTTAAGTATCAGTACGCGGAGCACATAACAGATAAAATAGATGGTTGCGCTGGGACTTTTATATCCGTGAAGCATCAATTTAAAAAATTATACTATTAAATGTAACACTCGGTTCTTGTTGCTCGACTAAGTTTATTGGATTTTGGGGTGGGTGGGTGGAGTGTTTTTCTTTTGAGTTCTTTGCTGGATATGAATGGGTATACGTATACCTCTCATTCTAACAAACAAACAAATACAAGATTCATTCTTGGTGAGAAGTTTAGTTTGGTATAACTCTCTTTAAGCTATACTATATGAACTATGACTCTCTTATTCTAATATACCTGGTGTTTTATTTATCAAAAGTAACATATTGCCGGCTCCAAAAAGAACCTTTTAACTTAATTATATGAAGAATTAAAAGAATTTGATTTTGCCTTCTCAGAGCATACTAGGGGACCCCCAAGTCCCCAACTTTAAAGTCACCATTTTTATAAGAAATATCCCCTATCTCTTTGTTAAAACAATTTTTTTTTTGTTAAGACTTATTAAAACCTTTCTACTTGAATCTGATGGCATTATAATTGATAACATTTTTTTTAGGTAGCATAAAAGAAGGTAGAAAGTTAAAGAGAGAGAGAGAGAGAGAGAGAGAGAGAGAGAATATAAGGTTCTCATACCATGTGAATCATCAGCTCATAATGGCTCAAATATGATTTATTATAGTATAATATGCAAAAGAAAAATACTATAAAGTACTTTTTCTTGATAAATTTCTATGATTTTACACATTTTTCATCATCCTCTTAAATAAAAATAAAGAGGGTACACATCAATGCCATTGGGACAAGAAAAACAATTTGGAACAAATTCTTCAGGGGAAGCTTGGGAGCTGATTCTTTAGCTCTAGTTAGATGGAGAAATGGGTGAAATATATGTAGGAGTCCAAAAGCAAACTCTAGATGCGTCTGAATTTCTCCATTGTTGACGAGAAGTTGAAGGCCTTCTTGAGGACCCTGATGACACTCTTCTTGAATGTTGCAGTTTGATTGTGATACTGAAAAATAAGATATAGAATCACACAATAAGATATAAACATCAATCGCATCCAGAGTGTTTATGGAGTTAGGAGCATAGAAACTGTACTCACTTTTGATGAACATCAACATATTGATCAGTTTCATCCAATATATCTTCCTTGAAGAATGGAAACAATTAAAACATTAGCAATCTTACACGAAACCAAAAAGGAAGTAGCTAAGTAATACATGTTTATTTTTATAAAGAGACTGTTTTTCAGATTTAAATTGGTGACGTTCCCGTCACAAAGAGCAATTTTACTGCTGTTCCAAGGCTTGTTGTTAATAGTGAGTATTGAATTACTAATTTTTTTTTGGAAAAAAATTTATGCTGTTGTTGTAGAAGCTTTTATCTGCCACACAATATAATTTCCAGAGTACATAGACAAATTTTTTTAAACAACTCTATTGCAGGGGATCCATTTATTTTTTTGTGAGACCTTTTTTTGTGAGAGTGGCAGACAAATTTTTCTGCAACAGCCAGAAAAGTTAAACCCTTTTTTTTTTTACAAGGACTAGATATGTGTAAAATTTAACGACCAAGTATCTTGTGGTAAGGGATATTTTTTGTAGATTCCAACGAATATAGCAATGTAATTACTTAAATATGATTGTTACTATTGAATTGAAAACCAAATTTTCATAGTATGAACCATAGTTAGTGACATTAACCTGAAGTAGCTCTTCCATAACATCTTCCAATGTTATAATCCCAATCACTTCCTCATCCGTTGGAAGAGACTCCAAATTCTCAAATGATGTACTTGTATCATGTTGTTCTGATCTTTTATGTGGTGGATCTGACTCAACCACTTGATGCATGACACTCTTCAGAGTTGCACTATAATATTCTGTTTCTTGTGAATTCCGATTTGATGCATCAGTTGAGATGCTAATATAATCTCTTGGTTCAAATGAAGAACGAAGTCCTGCAAAGTCCACAGTTACACCCTCAGATGCTTTCAAGAACCAATTGTGTTAAACTCAACTTTTATTTAGGGTAATAGGAACAACAAGGATTAAATTCCTCGACTTAGTTATAAAAGCTTTGATACCATGTTATGAACCAACTATTCAAAACTTAAATTATTAGGTGACGGCTCATGAATGATTTTATAGTAAACAAATGCCATAAAAATATTGAACTCCTAAAGATTTTTCCTATGTGAATAATGAAAGCTTATGCTAGCTTGACTCCTCAACGATATTGGTTTTGAATGTGAGTCATTTGTGTACAACAAGACTGGGAATTTTGCCTTCTGCATCAGTTGTGGTAGTTCTGATGTTCTCTTCACACTTGAGGACAACAGCCATGTGGCTTTGACCCTTCTTGAATTGATTCAGGATATCATACAGTGGCCAATTTTCACCTACTCTGTTAGCCAAAGAAGAACATCATAAGCTAAATAATTTAACTATTAAGACTAATCATTTGTGTAACATATGAGCATTATGGTAGCTAGATTATTCTGTTGTTTGTTTCTTTACTTCTTTTTCAACTTCACCTTCACCTTGTTATCATCAGCATCATCATCTTCCTCTATTGAATTTATTTGTTCCATTTAAAGCTACTTTATCATCAGCAAAAATAAGGAAAGAAATTTCATACCTAGGAACCCTCCTGATAGTCAGATACTTAATTGGTGTTTCATCTTCAGGTCGGCAAAAGATTAAATTCTTGACCTAAATCAAGGTTGAAACATGAAGTTCTGTCATATACACAAAGAAGTAAGATTCAATTATAATTCAGAAACTTTGAGCAAAACTTTCCCTTTTTAAACTTGATAAAGTTGAGTACTTGAAGGGCTTCTCAAGTGACATGTAAAACCATACAGTATACATTGTTCTTTATCATTAAAATGATTGCATTTATATTGGATAAATGCTTTGCGGATCAAAAATATCTATTTAGATGTTTCAATAAAATGAGGTCCTTAGAGAAAATAATAAAAGGCAAACCGTGGTGCACAAGATCCCCCACTTGTAAGGGTAGTGAGAAGTGTCGATTATACGCAACTTTACCTTTATATTTTTACAAAGAGGCCATTTCGAGACTCAAACCAATGACCTTTCGGTCACAAGAAGCAACTTTTCTGCTGCTCCAAGTCTCGCCCTCTCAGAGAAAATAATCCAAACAGAAATTGCTATAAACTAGAACATATCTATTTGGTTGATTACCAAGATAAGACCGACAATATTTGTTTGTTTTCCAGAATAGATTGGTATACGGCTGTGACCTTTGCCCATTATCAAGCCCATTGTATGCCTATAAATAAGAAAATGAAGTTTAGGCAAAGTAACACTTTAACACAAGTGATAGACATGAGGGACATACATGTCAAGTTTGGAGTTTATGTCAAGAGAAAACGTTTCACTTATAGGTGTCATAGCATCTTTAGCAGTCTTCTGAGTTAAGTCCAAAGCTCCAGCAATTATTGTAGTTTCATGGAGTGACAACTCTCCACCTTTCCCTGCCTGATAATAAACTTGATCATATGACAGTAAATGTTAAATAAAATTCCTAAAAATCAATAAACACAAGCTAACCTCATTGGCATGTAAATTGACTAAGGTCTTCAGTTCTGCTCGTCCTAAAAGTGCAGTATGCCCCTTGCCAAGAACCCAATCCAACATCTACCATAGCAGGAGTTTCCAACATGTAAGGCAAAGAGATCTAAAATATTAAAAGCTAAGCATTTAGGCTAAGTGTCTCACGGAGTGGATCCTCCCACGTGTGATTTCACGTGATCAAGTCAGGTGAAAGGTTCATAACCATTGATAAATAAATCAATGGTGATAAGAGATGAAAGAGACAAAATATTGAAATATAGGGTGTGGAAAAAAAGATAACCGTTGATTTCTCTGTCCATGATTAAGAACCTTTCATATTAACTCGTCATGTGAAATCACAAATAAGAGGTCATGTGAAATCACAAATAAGAGGGTTCATTCCCATGTCTCAATTTATATAAGCTATATTTTTGCTAAATATCAGGACACGAGAGGTTTGTGAGTAATCCGTGTGTTTCATCTACACAACAGAGATTTTATTATATAACTGAAAGAAGAGAAATTACAAAAAGACCTACATGATGTGAGACTTCTAAACCACTATTTACAACAATTTTCAATGGTCCTAATAATATAGATTATAAGGGAAAAACTCCTCCTTTCTTACCATGAGAAAAGTGTGACATAATAAAACTAATTTATGGCAATAGGTAAAGTCTAGTAATTCATCAAAGATATTATTAGTCTTGGCTTAGTCCATGGAAGAAAGTTCTAATTTTGTGCTCTCATTCTAACACGTTCGGCAACTTGGGAAACTTCTTGTTTCAGCAAATACATCTTACCTTACTAATTGGATATGCAATTGGGAGGAAAACCACTAGAAGAACTCGAACAAAGGGAGACATTGTTGCTCCAACACTTAAACCATAGCGAGAACACAAGGCTTGAGGAATAATCTGAGAATAAAGTCTTAGATGAAAAATTAAATAAAGGACTTGAATGTATGTATATAATCAAATATACACGTTTGCCTACAAATACATATGGTAAAGTTTATTTTGGTATAGAAATTTCACCTCTGCGACGACACCCAAAAGTGTAGCTGATATCAATACTGCAACCCATTCTGGGAACATTTTCTCCATAAAAGCAGAAACCCCCTTGGATAACACAAATTTTATTTTTAGTACTATTCAACATAAGCACGAAAAAATGTGTATAGAAAGTTCATTGAATCTTAGGACATACCCTTTTACTCAGTAAATGATTAAATGACTGAAAACATTCTACATCATTTTAGATCAATCATACCAAAGATATCTTTGGATTTGGATTAATATATGGTCATAAAAAAACAACTTCATGCCTTCATTAAGTATACATAACTGTACTTTAAATCAGCTGAAAGGTCTTGAAATGATCTGTGTATAACATACCTCTAATGCCACTGATTTAGCTATGAGGAGGGTGCATAAAAGTAAATGCTCATTCTTAACAACGGACATAATCTTCGCTGCAAATAAATAAACATGTTTTCATTACTTAATAAGATGGAGGACTAAATATTTCAGAGTTTCCTTTTCAATAATAGCCTCTAGTAAAGTTTAACTTTGTGCTTTTGGTTAAATATTTCCCCACCATGAGGTAATTAGACACCATAAAATTTGATTTTACTAAGTACAACTTCATGTGAAATTTTAACACGATAGAATTTATTCGCACTTTTACCATAGGAGATCTGAAATACTTGATAAAGGTTAGTTGAATTGAACTTGCAATGACAAAGCCTGAGAATAAGAACCTTTTTCTCCCCTTCTTCCCACTTTTGATAAAGGTTAGTTGAATTGTACTTACATATCTATTTTTTTTTTTTTTTTGATATTTCATTTTATTATTTATATCATAAGTTATGTTGTATTCTATAGTACAGTATCTATGCATCATATTTTGTTCAATGTTTTTTCTTTTATTGAGTCTTATGGTACTCTTCAATGAAGAAAATTATACTACACATAAATCAATTACATACCTGCATTTTTTTGGATTTGAGGTTGGCCAGCTTTAACAAGAACCTCAAGATCAACTTGGCTAAAGGACAAGAGTCCTAGAGCAAGACCAGATGTGATAGCAGCAAATGACACAAAAACCCAACACATGATTAGTAAAAACCAAAAGTGAGTTTCACAACAAGGTGCTTTTTCCTCAAGGTATGAACTCATTTTCTTTGGATGGGAGGAGTGGGAAAAGCAAAAGAAAATATCAATGACAAGAATTGCAACATGGCATGCAACAAAGCAGAATATAAACCAAACCCAAGTATATAATTCTCTGCAGGAAGCCTGCAAACTTATATATAAAAGTGGGTACCCCTGCATTTTGATCAAAGGTCCAATATCATGAATTCCTGACTCTTGGGAGATTTCTAAGAGGCAAAAGTTATGGAATTAATTTGTCTTTTTTAAAAATTTGACACAAAAAAAGTGTTATCTGTATATATAATTGGGAAAAGTCCAATTTATTCCTTTTAGCTTTGGTCATATGCGTTTTGGTCCTAAAAGTTTAAAATCATGTTGTACAATCTTTTTCTCCTGTGTCTATTTTTCCATCAAGCATTGATAAAATTGTCACATTTAAAAATTTTAGGACTAAAATACGCCTGAATCAAAGTTGGAAGGGAAAAATTGAACTTCTTTTTCATAAAGAAATTTGGTTAAAAAAATGGTCATGTAATTTAAGCAGAAAATTAGATGAAAGAACTAAATCGCACATTTTAAAAAGTTTAACAATCACGTTGCACTATTTTTAAGTTAGAGAATCAAATATATATAAATTTAACTTAGAAGACTCTAGTGGCATACCAATGTAAGTTTTATTTGACCGTTTCTATTATTTATATTTAATGACTTTAATTTATAAAATACATGAGTCATTGGATGCAAGTAAAAATATTATCAGGACTTAAGACTTCTTATTTTTATACTAGTGAAATAATAACCTTTCCCTTCATAAAATTAGTTTATAGAATAAAAAATTTGTTTAATAAATTTTAGAGTAAAGCTCTTTTTGGATCCCTAACAAAAAATACGGTCCTCACTTTCGTCCCTTACAAAAAAAAAATCTCATATTAGTCTTTTTTGAGGGACTAAATTAAGTCTTTATTAATTTTTTGAGAGATCATATTTTCAAAGAACTGAAATTGTAGAATGATCAAAAGTTGACTTTATTTTTGTAAGGGACGAAAGTGGAGACCATAATTTTTTTGTTAGGGACCTAAAGGGGTTTTACTCTAAATTTTATTTTGAAAATGAGTTTTGAAAATTTGTGTAGAAAGTATTAAATTGTGTTCTCAATTTTCTACTCTTGAAACAAATTATGAGAAGGGAAAAATATTTGTCACTTTTAAGGATATAATTTTATTTCATTTTAAGTAAAACGACTTGTGTTTTGATAATTTTGTACTAAATACTTTTTCCTTATGAAAAATTTGTTTTTAAAAAAAATCAAATAAAGAATGAGTACCTAAACACTTTTTTTTTCTTGTTTCAATTTTTAAAATCAAAATTTTGTTCTCAAAAACAGAAATCAAACATTTGGTCAATGTAATATGTTGGTTGAGTTGGAGAGGGCACTATAAATCATTTTGTCGAAACCCAAAACCAGGTTCTCTGTGAAATCGAAGGGTCCTAGGAGATTAACAAGTCCTTTTTTTTTTCTTTTTTTCTTTTTCGGAGGTTACAATTGAACATAACAACACCCTAAACTACACACACTTCTTGTTGGATATATTAATAGTATAATCAATAATAGTATGTTCACATGTAAGCCCAAAAGGTGAAAGCATGGTTATTTGGGTCCATATGGGCTGGAGCCCAATAACTTGTATTATATCTAGGATTTCCTAAGCTGGAGGTAACACTGTTGAGCATTCCAAACTTGATGTCTCTTGGCTTAATACTTTAAGCACTTCTGAACTCTTCTCTCTCAACCTCATAACCTCCAACAATCTTAAAGTATTAGCTTCGGGTGTCAGATTTGAGCGAGTAAGGTGTCTATTCGAAGATCTCAACGAGAGGAACTCATATTTTAAATCACTTTCATGATTCGACGGAAGGATTTTCCAGGATCTGAGTTTGAAGATACTGCAACCGCAACCTTTCGGTCCAGATCCCAGAAATTTTAGCCAATTTCAGAAAGTGAAACCTATTGGGCTTTGTTCTACTCGTCGAGACGATCTTTTTGAGTGGTGATTCGCCTCAAACGGAGATCGGACGAAGGAGATATGACTGTTTGAAGTTATAGGTACACTTTTATGCTAAAAAGAATATTCCTGCGAAAAGGAATATTCCGAGGGAATATTTTGTTTGTTGAGGAATATTCTGTATGGAACATTTTAAAAATCATAAAATGTTCCGGTGAGTTTCTGGCCATAGGGGTAGTCCATCTTAAGGTTTTTGGGCGCTCCGGATCTGTTTTTGGGGTCTGTTTTGGCAAATTCTAAGTCTATAGAGCAGTTGATGAAAGTTGGAACTTTTGCTTTAATTTGCGAAGTCTGAGAGAGCTACAAGGTGCACTCTTTCTAACTCTTAGCTTTGATTAAAATGCCTAAAAATAATTCCTATGATATTATGAAATGAAATCATTTGATGTTATTGAATTTTATGGTTGGAAATTACATGTTCAATTTGGCATAGAAGAACATGAAATATTCCATAATATATTAAATGATCTTGCATTTACCATTGAAAATTGTGGATTAATATCAATGGGACAAAGATGAATAATTTTGTAGGGATTGCTTGCTAAATTCTCTAAATATTCATCTCGCTATGACTTGTAGTGAATATAAGACGATGAAAAAAGATATGAAATCACTTGAATGCTTAGTTCAAAAAGCAAGAGGGGCTCTCCAAAGCTCTCATAGCAGAGAAGTTCTTTGAATTCAAATTTAATATGAATTCAGTTAATTAAACTTGAGAACATAAGGAACAAGTTAAAAGATGATAAATCTGATATGTCTGATAATCTTTTTGTCGATTTTGCATTGAGTAAACTATCTGCTGAATAGAGTTCTTTCAAGACTGAAAGAACAAAGTGAACTGGATAAATTAAAGGGGTTTATTTATATTTAGAATCAAAACTATTCTAGGAAGAGTTTGGAACAAATAGGACAATAAAAGTTAATTGCCTACTTAGTTTCACATTCCAATAAACCTCAGAAGAAGTCCAAGTCACCAAAAGGTGAATCTTCTTCATAGTTAGAGGCCAAAAAGGCTATCTTCAAAAGAAGAAGAAGGTCAAGTGCCATAACTGTGGAAAGTGAGATCACTGGGCAGCAGAGTTTAAGCTACCAAATAAGTTAAAAAAAAAAACAACACACCACAAAATGAGGCTAATATGTTAACTAATGAACCTGAGCCTCAAGCTTTCACTGGAATGATGAAGAATGGAAAGGCCAGTGTCTCTTTTGAGTGGTGGTTGGAGAACGTTGCTACCTATCATACTACAAATGATAAGAATTTGCTCATTAAGGTCATAGAAGTGAAAGACACAGTGGAAAATTGCAGTGGTGATGAGACAGATGTGACTCATGTTGGAACTGCAAATTTCGTGCTTTCTTCAAGTAAATTACTAACTCTAAAACAAGTTAGAGTAGTACTTTTACTTAAAGAAAATTGATATCTTTGCTTGATAAATCTTGTATGCCTTTCTCAACAATGAATGGTAGAGTAACTTTATTTGTTAACTCTTGTTATTTTGGTTGGGCATTGATGATTAATGGTATGTATAGATTGAGTTTATACTGTGAGCATAAGCCATATGAGTTCAACTTTGATTGATCCAAAGTTGTTACATAATAGACTTGGACATGTGAACTACAGGAAAATGCAACATCTAGCTAAAACTCTTGATACTCCATTAAATGCTTTTATTCGATTTGACAAATGTGAAGTATGTGCACAAACTAAGATCACTAGAAAACCTTTTAAGTCAGTTTCTAAAAGCACACAACTTCTTGATCTGATACATTTTGACCTTTGTGACTTTAGAAATTATATTACTAGAGGTGGTCAGAAGTATTTAATAACATTCGTAGACGATTTTTCTAGATATTGTCATGTCTATTTGTTGAAATCGAAAGATGAAGCTTTTTGAAAGGTTCTTGATTTTTAAGTCAAGAGTAGAAAATCAACTCAACTTGAAAAATAAGAGGTTTAGGAGTGATAGAGGAGGAGAGTACACAATGACAGGGTTCAAGGAATTTTGCGCTTCGGAGGGCATAATACTTGAAACCACTGCTCCTTACTCGCCCCAATCAAATCGTGTTGCTAAGCGCAAGAATAAGACATTAACTGAAATGTTAAACTCTGTTACTTACAGCTGGCATGCCTTCCTCCTAATGGGGAAAAGCAGTTCTAACTGCCAATCACATCCTGAAGAGGTTGCCACACTCTAAGTTGTCTATGACTCCTTGTGAGATATGACATAAGTGCTCTTGTAGATATGATCCTCTTAAGACTTGGGGATGTATTACTTATGTAAGAATACAAGATCTTAAGAGACATAAGGTGGGACCTAAAACCATTACTTGTGTATATCTAGAAAGTGCAGAAGACAGTGCTGCAAATAGATTTTTGGATCTATCTTCAAATGCGGTGATAGAATCCAGAGATGCAGAATTCTTTGAGAATAAATTTATCAAAGATCATGGCTTGAGTGTTTCCGGATCTACAGATATGATTTATGAATCTCCTATAGAATCTGAAGCAAGCCCTTCTGACACTTACCCCACACAACTGGCTGTTGAATCAGTTCCAGTTAGAGTATCTACGAGAGAGAGTTCCCAAAGACTTTGGCGAGGACTTTGTCACTTACCATATAGAGGATGATCCATTCTTCTATCAGGAAGAAATGAGATCTAGGGAATCTCTACTGTGGGCAGAAGCCATAGATGATGAAAGGAGCTCTCTGCTGCATAATCATACTTGATAGCTAGTCAATTTGCCGAAAGGGGCTAAGGCTATAGGTTGTAAGTTGGTAGTGAAGAAGAAACTGAATAGTGATGGATCGTTAGCCAGATACAAAGCACATTTTGTAGCTAAAGGCTATAGACAACAAAGTGAAGTAGACTATTTTGGTGTCGACTCACCTGTGTGTTATCTATCAACTATAAGAATTCTTCTTGCTTTGACATCTATTGAACACTATGTAGTGTATGAAATGGATGTAAAGACAACTAGTGGATGACATGTTAATTCTTGGTTTTGATCAATCTGTAGTGAGTGACATGAAAGCTAATTTAGCTAAAGAATTTGACATGAAAGATCTTGATATTGCAAATACCATTCTTGGTATGAAAGTAAGCTTTAATATGCAAGTTATCTCCCTTAGCCAGACTCATTATATTGAGCAGCTACTTTCTACCTGGGGATATAATGAGTGCAAACTAAGTGAGACACCATGTGATTATAATAATAGACTGAGTCCTTATGAAGGGACCAATGTGGATCAGTTAAAGTATTCAAAACTGATTGATAGTCTCATATATGTTGCAAGTTGCACTAGACCTGACATGGCCTTTACAGTTGGCATGCTGAGTCATTTCACTAGTAATCCTAGTAAAGAGCATTGTGATGCCCTCGATAGGCTGATGAGATATCTTAAAGGTACTAAAGATTATGCTCTACACTACTCTGGTTATCCTTCAATTGTGGATAAATATT
>NW_026897132.1:5000-25000 GCF_033153095.1 Gastrolobium bilobum | reverse complement strand
TCAACTATGAAATATTTGTTAGACTATTAAACGTACTAACTCAAATATTTTTCAACTCTTCATCTAATATATGTCATAACTACAGAAAACATAGATGCATAGCAATCTAGACACAAGTATAAGAATATTTTTTTGTGGATAAATATGAAAACCTATTGCATGCTGATATAAAATGTTAATAGTTAGAGGTAGCAAAATGGGCTCGGCCCGGAGGGCCGGCCCACCCCTTGCGGCAGCATTTTTTTCATATTTTTAACCAAATTTTTGTTGGTAGAGTTGAAGTATTATTGAGATTAAATACAATGCATTAAATATATGGTTATATATATATATATATATATTCTAATTTTATGAATTATTATTTTTATTTATGCAATTAAGCTAATAAATGGTCCTTTGATATTACCACATAACTTCAACTGTGAAATGTTTGTTAGACTATTAAACATACTAACTCAAATATTTGCCATCTCTTCATCTAATATATATGTCACAAATACACATACCTCAGGAAATCGATTTAAAGGCAAATATAGAAAACATATATAGATAGTAATTTAGACGTAACTATTAGAACTTTTTTTATGGATAAATATGGAAAACATATATAGCTGAAAGAAAATGTTGAAAGTTAGAGGTGGCAAAATGGGCTTGGCCCGGAGGGCCGACCGGCCCCACCTGGCAACACGTTTTTATATTTTTAACTAAATTATTGTTGGTAGAGTTGAAGTATTATTGAGATTAAATACATTGCGTTAAATATATGGTTATATATATATACATATATTCTAATTTTACGAATAATTATTTTTTATTTATGCAATTCAGCTAAAAACCTTTTTGTGTGGATAAATATGAAAATCTATTACATGCTGATATAAAATGCTGATAGTTAGAGGTCAACCATCCTGCCCAGTAACACTTTTTTTTTTCCTTATATCTATTGTTTAACAAACCTATTTTTGTGTGGCTAAGGTAATTGGATTTATTGCTGTAAATATTTCAGAAACAAACATCTAAATAAAATGAACAATTAGATTGTGATAAACGAAAATCCATCTAAACAAAATGAACAATCAGCACAACATTTTAAATTTTTTTCTTCATGTATATAATTGATTTTATTTTGTAGCAAACTTTGTGTATAGATGAATCATCGAGACAAGATCATATTGAAAAATAATGCAGAGGAGAAGGTTCATTGGTGGCTATATTTGAAGACTGAATTATTGAGTACATAACTATATTTGATTTGCATAATAATCGATGTCTCAGAATTGCAGAGTTTTGTTTTTAGTTTATGCTTACAAAGTTCTGTGTGAATGCTATAGTTTTTTCAACTTCAAAAATAGCACAATATAACAAAACTATTATTTTTTATTTCAGATATTTCTCAAGTAACAGGTTTACATTTTTGTTTTTGGTTCCTACATGTCTATACCTCCACCATCGAAGATATATCCAACATCAAACTTACTTGCAAAGAATTTCTTCGGCTTGTAGAAAATGATTACGTGTATGAAAATGCTTCGATAGACAAGTTTGAATCGGGTCCATTGGAATGAATTACCAATAAAAAAAATTATTCATCAAATACCGGATAATTATGAGCATGAAAATCGACCAGTGTACAAAGGAAAAATGTACGAGATTTTCTTCAATCAATAGTAAAAGTTCAATAGAGAACGACAATTATTTTTCTTAAAACGTTGCAGGGGAAGTGACAACCCTGACATTTTGTACCGTGAAGGATTGATTAGTTATTTCAAAAAAAAATTCCAGTTCAAAGACAAAAGCGTTGGCTCTTAAACCCTTGAAAACTGCAACACTGAAAGGTCATAGTGAGCAAGTATGTTTATTGCATGCTGTTGGTGAATGGTGAAGATCAAAATCAAAGAAATTTTGGATTTGAAATTTTTCGTTCCCTGAATAAGACAAACAGTTTACAACAATTTAGACAGCGGGTGAAATGTTTTATCCGAAGCTTGTGGGGGTGTAAAGAAATTGTTTGAAACCATAACTCACATTTCTTTTGGGTAATTATCTAATTTGTTCCCAAATCAATGCATTTGTAGAACACATTTTTTATATCAAAATGAAAGGAACTTAAGAAATAAAGCAAAAAGCTTTTATTATCTATATTATTATTAAAATAAAGTTTTTATACAAAATGTGGATACTTGATTTTTGACTATAAAAGGATGAATACCTTGAGTGTGCTGTGATAAATATTTTTTTTTTTTACTATAATGTTATACAATCGCTTGGTGATAGTAAAAATAGTACGTAACTCTGTTTTTCCAGTTTGATAAGTTTTTTTTCGACAAACCGACTGATTTTTTTCGCTGATAGTATTACTTTTGGGTGTTAACATATTAGTGTAACTTATTTAATGATTTTTTGCCTTCTGTATCGCAGAGTAGGCACAAGGAACAGAAATCACATAGCAAATGGCATATTTGGTAAGTGTTGATCTTTTAACTCCATATGTGCTTGGTGTTATTGTTACTTTGAGTGGTATGCATTATTATTTTTATATCCCTTCCTCATGTTAACATGGTGTATTATGATATTTTAGTATGCAAAAATAATTGATCCCTCTGAATAGCAGATCTTTGTTTGTGGTTGATATTTACAAAGTTCTGTGTCAATGTCGTAGTTTTTCCACCTGAAATATAGAACAAAATAGCAACACAATTTTTTTTGTAGGTATAAGGTTTGCAGTGCGATTAACCAACCACGACGGACGACAAAAATTCTGATCTTTTTTCCCTGTGCATCGTACGGGTAATACACTAGTATTGTAAGAGATAAAATTATATTGGGCTATCAATTACTTTCATTTTGTTTAAAACCCGAATTACCATATATTTTTATCCATTATTACAGGATTGGAGTAGGGGTTTACACTACATCCGATCAAGCTTGATTTAACATTTCAGTCAATTTTATTTTTTTCAATTTTCGGTCTTATGCTAATAAGGGTACTTGTATGGCTCACCTTGCTAACCCTAATCGTGCACAACTTCTCGCGTGATAAAAATCCTTCCTCATCATCTAATTGCTTTCACTACTGATTTGCATGAAGTTAGGACATGCGATTGAGATGGTTTTGTAAGAATAGGTGTACCAAAGATAATCTGATATTCAGATGATACCGTGCACTTTGACATTATTTCAAGTATAATAATTTAGAGCATTTTCTTTATTTATTTATTTGTCTCTATTCATTGCTTATTATTACTATTTATGGATAAACACTCTTAGAATAACCAAGGTGTATCTTGAGGATCTACGATGAGATCATGACCATGAGGACTCAAGTATAAATGTACAATATCCGATTATTCGCTAAATTTTGTTCCTAGCCAAGAGTCAACAAGAATGTGCATTGGTCATCTCGATTAGACTAGTACGGCATAGACTACTTAAATGTGATGCAAAGTACGGACCTCATGGATGCAGGCATGGAGATACTCTAGCCGATGTAGTGGACAGATTTGCCAGTGGAACAAATCGCATTGAACCGATCTGCCGAGAAACTCCACAAAGAATAGTTACAACATGTATAATTAGATATTGTCTCTCATCATGTAGTGTGGATTATCCTTAGACTTGAGGTTGTCAACAATCATTGTGTATGAGGGTCGTTGAGAATACCTAATTTTATCCAAAATATTAAAAAAATGATAAAAAAAAATACGAACCCCTATTTTCTTAAAATAAAATGAAAAATTGAAAATTAAAGAAAGAGTATATTTCTTTTATAATTTGCAATTAGCTAATATTAAAAAACAAAAACTAGATGTGAAAGCCTATTAGATGGTCAATCAAGACATAACGCAAAGCCTAATTAACCCATGTTATTGTAATGGCAAATGGAATCAACTCATTACTTGTTAATAAGACACAGTAGCCTCTGTAATATATTTGAATCGTGTAGAGTCTGTAGACTGTGTCAGGCGGGTCCGGGGGGAAGCCCGTGGAGGGGGCTACTGTAACAGCCTGTTGTACACCGGTATTGTTAACATTAATTATGATATTGAGCGCAGTTACAATCACAGCAGTTCATTTATAAAAATGCGAGTAATTTTTTTCGTTTATTACGCGAACGTTTAAAACAATAAAAGGCGTAATAAATAAAAGCTGTGACCGTAACTGTAAAATCTTTGCGGAATAATTATTTAAACTACATTTATATCTTATTTTACATCTCTCAAGTCACTAAGGGGTCCCCATAAACCCACTTAGCCAAAGTCTCACTTTTCCGTTTTCTACCTATCTGAACATGGTTCGGTCTTTATTTTTCTGCGGACAATACGCATGACAAGCGCTCCTCATCTTTTGGTATGTTATTCTAGACTCAATTACCTTTCTGGGAAGCTATCACACGAGTTATTTAGAGCTTGTTTGCTCCGGATATCGCTGTTTGAAGTTGGACAAGCAAAGCTGTCAGCCAACCCCATAACAGCTCCAAACATACCTCACTAAAACAATTATTGCAGATAATCCACTCACCCAATGGCTCTCAAATTTTTATACAACAAACTAGACACCTCAAAATTAAATTTGATATATCATAAACCTTATTTTACCAAGGAACGAAGCAAGAATAATTTTCCCAAAACCGATCCAGAGCTGCCACATGTGCAGTAAGCAGATGGGCAGTATGTGTTCACTGCCTTCTACAGGCCGACTCCTAACCCATAATTTTCTCAAATTTTACCAAAAGATAGAGCACATCTAAAGCTTAAAAATGGCATATGGAACGTCCCTATCAGATCTTTGTGGAGGGAGATAGGCTCTCCCGAAGTTCACCTAAATTATGCCGATTTCTAGAAATTTCGCCAGAGTTTGCTTTGTTTTTACAAAAATCCCCAAATTTGCAAAGTGATCTAAGACCTCAATTTGTACCTAATAACCATAGGGTGGCACACACAAGGATCAGCAATGCCTTGGGGCTCTTACAACCCTTCACAATTTATATTAAATAGCTTAAATCATATCACATCGCTTACTTTATTAGTACTTAACACATTTCAATCATCAAGGTCCATTTGCATGCATTTTCTAAACATACGCATAATCATAATTTTAAAATAGGCCTATTGCCCTTTCATCATATTACATGCTTCCATATTACATCAAGTATTCATGTACAATTTACAACTTCTCAATTACATATTACAACTTACAATTCATAATCTTCAATTACAACATAAAGAATAACTCTTAAAATGACAATGTAACTAGACTTAGGCAAAACGACACGAACAAATATGGCACTGAATCACCTCCCAAATAAATATGCAATGTTCATACTCTAAGTCTAGCCTAGGCCCAATGGCCATCAAAATGCAAAATATAAAGTCCTCCAGCTAATCATCTTACGGGCTTCTTGCGCACCGCTCCTGCACCACTGCTACCTCCTGAAATAATGCCTCCAAGACGGGGTGAGATATACGAATATATCTCAGTAACCCAGAGGTTCTGGAGAATACTCCGCCCAATGGTTCACTTCGATGCATATAAATAACATACAATAACATCTTGAAAACGGGATAAAGCAAGGGATTTAGAGAAACCGGGGAACATAGGGATACAAAATACGACGAAGCTGGAACAGTCGATGCCAATACCACGCAACGTCCAGCCTAATGGCTCGGCATATAAGCCTACGGGTCTCAACAAGGGCGTGTTCCAAGAACATCCAACCAAGGCACCCTCCATCCACATACACCCGAGACTTCCTAGTGTGCTCCTATCCGGATCGCACACCACAACCTTAGGTCAACTGGAACTCCCATTCAGAGACCTATCAAGTGGAAGTGTAACACCCCAAATTTCTAACAATTTATAAAACAATCTTATAATAAATAAATTGTTAAAATTCATTTTTTTTTACAATTATAATAATAGAAATATTGCGGAAGCTAATCTAAATCTAATTTGGGGAATGTTACCGCCGCACCTGTACAATGGACAGGTGCAAGGCTAAATTTATTACATTAAAATAAAACCAAAGACTAAAGTTTAAATAAAGGAAATATGTCTTATGCATTTATTAAATCTTATAAAATTTCTAAACTTAGGAACTAGCTAGAAATATCCGAGTCGTGATCCTCACTGCCCGCAGCTAGCCCCATCCTTTGCAACATGCTTCACTGAAAATCTGCTCCCCCGCAGCCGCAGGATCATTGCAGTCAAACAAACACAAAAGTCAGCAAAGCTGGTAATCCTAATCAAAATAAAATTAATGTAATTAATAACAAATTAAATCAAATATCAAATAGTGTTCAAATCAATTCCACATTAATCAAATCAAATATCAATATAATAATCAAAATTCCATTATATAATATTTATCGTTATTAAGTTCATTTAATGTATTTGGTAATTATCAACTAACATGTTTAGCACAACATTAATCATAATATGATAATATTCACAACTCAATGACATTCTTCATAATCAAATCAAATATCAAATTTCATTAATAATAATGTTTAAGTTCATTATATTTAGTGGGAAGAGAACCATGGTAGACCCGGGAAATAACCACGGTTGCCAGTCTACCCCGTGACCCGGGAAATAACCACGGTTGCCAGTCACGTATCATCAAAATTGGCCATCATCAAAATATCAAATCCTAGTGTGCACACCTCTTCCCAAAGTTGCTACTAGTACCCCGGGAAATAATCATTGTTGCCAGATACCACTTTGGGAAGAACGGAAACATCATTGTCACATCAAATAAATATCAGAGGCATAAAGCCCAAAGGCTGTGTTCATCACTTTGGGAGGTACCATCCCAAAGCTATCCTCCCACTATTAATTTATTCAATCACAATCAATCAATTCAATCTTGTCACGATTCTCATAATTGGAAAATTTCCTTAAATAGTTTTCATAATTTACCAATAGTATAATTTTCAAATTCAATATTTCAATATCATCATAATTTCCAAATCCATTATCCAAGAATATCATAATTTTCAAATCCATCATAATTTTCAAATCCATTACCCAGTAATATCATAATTTTCATATTTAACATCTACCAGAGTAAAACCCAAATCCAATCATCATATCATAATTTTTCGAATCAGAATTCAAATATTCACATCTATTAGAGTAAAGCCAAAATCCAATAATTAATCCAATTAATTTCTAGAGGTTAAAACAATTTAATTTAAATACCCTAAGGGTTACATATAATATATAAAAGCATCCAAAAAATTTCTAAGGATTAAGATTACATTCAACAAATTTAATATAAACCTAATTTCATACGCCCTAAGGATCAATATTATATTAGACAAAATTTCTTATAAAAGTTAATCTATTATTTCTAAAGCATTAGGATTATACCCAACAAATTTCATATACAACAAATCTACAACCACCTAGAGATTAGGATTACCTAGTCTCCGTTTTCGCTAACTTCTAGAAGAAAAGAGTAATTTGGGGCAGAGAACCGGTTGGTAATCAGAAGAATATAAAATAAATTAAACTAAGTTTTTGAACTAAGAAGAGAGAATAGTAGAGGAGAAATGTTGAAGAGTGAATTGGTTTGGTTAGTCTAAACCTCTATTAATAGTTGAAGTTTAGGGCTTACACATTACTGACTCAATGCTGACTCATCATATCTAAACAATTTACTAATCAATCATTACTAATCAAACATAAATACATAAATCGTCAATCAATTAATAAATCAATTAATCATAATTTATCATCTAATATATATATATATATATATATATATATATATAAATAATTATATATTATCACATAAATCAAATAATATTACTATTATTATCTTACCTCTTATTATTTTAACTATTATTAACTCATTAATTAAAAATATTAAATACCAATATTATTAATTACAAAAATACTAAATATCATTATTATCCAAAAATATTTATTATTATATTATTATTATTATTATTTTATTAAAAGAAAATATGGGGTATTACAAGAAGTCTGTAACGCCCGAAGGCAAACTGTCTACTGGCCAGAGACTCGGTACATCCTATGTACCAACATACATACTAAATGCATGATCATGTTATTCTACATTACTTACATACACTTCCTACCATCACCCTCAACGGGCATGGTGGAACACATAAGGGGATCAAGCCCCAGTACCAACAGGTTACCTGTATAATCCTCTCTAATTAGCTCCAAGGTAATATATTCCTCGAGCGCATTACACAACAGAAATGCCTACACAGAGGACATTCCCAATTACTTACAATTCATACCAACACATGCAAGTTATCAACTCTTCAAGCATGGTTTCAAATACTCATCTCAATCCCACTTGGTCCGGGACCAAGGGCAACCCACCGAGCTCACGGTTCGGGGTTCAGATCTACGTAAGACAACCTACAACAACCATGTACGAATCATCAATACACAGCAATTCTATCAAAATATGAAAACGTCAAAATTCCTCCCCCACACAAGGTAGGTTCGACCCTTGTAGTGTTATTTTACAATTTATTTTTCTAAATTTTCTTTCTCATTTTCTTAAGCATCCTTAGGTTACCAAAAGGTCATATCAAGTGCCACTTTTCATTTTACATCATTCAAACTTCGTTTTGCCTAATATTTTGCTCTAGGTTTCATTACACCACTCAACACTATCAATTATTTTTCCATTGCTTTTCAAAGCTTCCGATCATCACACAATGCATCTAATTACCATACAATACACAACACATCATCCAACCAATTTTTTCAACATCAATTCCTCTCTTTTCCTCACATGGCCGAATTCAACATAGGTCAAGTCCAAGGGATTTTCCAATACAATTCAACTATTCCACACCTCATACAATCCTATTAAATCGTCATACAACAATCCAATTACACAATTTCACAACACAAAGTCATGGCATCCTCAAAATTTTCCCAAGTTAAAATCATATTTTCACCAATAATTTTTATTGCATTTATAGCTCTAACACATCATTCTAAGACATCATCATCTAATACACATTTTTCATTTGAGCTCTCTAACAACACAAATCAACAAAACCCCCTTTAGGTTCATGAATCAAATCCGAAAATTAAGCCATCAATAAGATGTAGAAACTTACTCAAAAGCTAAGCACAAGGCTCCTCCAAGACATACTAAACCATTGGAGCATCAATCAACACCATGAACACAAATCTAAGCAAAAGGGCCGCGACTTTTGGGAGGGATTTTCTCAAAATATACAGGGATTCAAGGCTTAAGACTACTACCAATGTGTTTGGATGATGATTTACAACAAGTTTGGTGACAAATTTTACTTGATTTGGTGGAGTCTTGTGTGAGTTAGAAGCTTGAGAAGTTTTGTGCAAAAACTTGCACACTGACCATGGGGGCCGCGGGTTTCACCAAGGTAGGGGAGGGAGAGATGATGAATAGGACATCTGCTTATGTGGCTAAGTGGTTTTAAGTGAGGTGGGCCACACCGCCACCTCACGCGATTTCAAACTAACTTGAAATTTTCCTCCGATTCCGCTAAACGTCCATAAATTCACAACCTATTTAGAAACTCCAATTTTTAACATTAACCATTGTCCTTTAATTACCATCGATCAGGTAAATCCTGAATTTTTCAGTCGTTCGGAGAAAATGTCGTTTTAAGCTGTTGTGCGCGCTGTTGGCACGCTTCCCCAAACTTACTAATTTCCGTCAAATTTCATCAGAATCATATTTCCTAGTTCTATAAACCATTTATAACTTGTATTCAAAACCTAGAGCTCAAAACTCAATCAGCACATTTTACGGTGCAACTATACCGCTGTATTTTTACCCGGTAAAAAACCCTATTCACTAAATTTTCTAAAACTTGCCTATCCACTCAATTTTTCGTTCTGAATCCATTTCCAGAGTTATTTTCATCATTTGAGACCTTCTACTCAATTTTTCCTTCCTAGGGTTGTGTGTTTTGGCTTTTTACCGTTTTACCCTTTCTTTGTCTTTTAACCTAATTTCCAGGATTTTCACTAATCTGTTCCTTTAATTCTCATTTAATATATTAATACATGGTTTATAAATATGAGATGTTATATTCACCCATCCTTTTTGAAATTTTGTCCGCAAAATTAGCATCGTACCGGTCCACTGACTCGGGACATAGTCGGAGAATCTCGTCCTTCAACTCTCAAGTAGCCTCCTTAGGTATGCATCTTTACCATTTTACTTCCGTCACAGGCATAAACTCATTTTATGGTACCCATCGTTCCTCGATCCTTCACAAATACTTATATATTCCGGTGATATGATCTCTTAATTCACTATATTTTCAATTTTTCCATAGGCTACGGTTGCATTTTCGCTAATTTGTAGGTAATACTATAACCATATTACAAATTTGTCTGTCTAACTTCACCTTATTTTCATCCTTATCTATCTCTCTGACCCAAGGTCGTTCACAATAGTCTCTAACCATTTTCATAATAGACTCTAACCGTTCTCAGGTATATATACTGGTTATTCCTGGAATATTCCCAACTCACACTTTCTTTAGTTCTTCAATCTTTTCGTTGTCCCTACTGTTTCAACAATAGCCCAACATACCAGTCCTTTACATTAATGTTACTAATCTTACCATTTCGTTGTTTCCTTAGCTTGCACACAAGCGCATACCTTCTAGTTTCAATGGCACTCTACAGTACCCAATAATCCCAACTCACCTTAGTTTCCATATCTATATACTTTACTTTACTTTGTCACGTGTCTTCACCTCTTCTTAGCTCATCTCAACTATATTTTCCTCTTTGTGATACGAAACTAACAACCCTCATAATAGTTTATATTTTCGATTAACCATTTAAGGCCTTCAACCACAAACTCATTCATGAAATTTTCCACCTAAAACGTCATATCAAAAAATTTCACCTATTGTTCGTCTATCTATCAAATTAGCCATCTCCAAGTCTAAACACAAAATCCATCAATGCCTTCCGCATCAAAGGTCTTATGCCTAAGAATTTCACCAACTAACCAATTTTACTCATCATTATGTAATAATATTATAGATTCACATATTTTTCATTCATTTATACCTCCATTTCCTCATTATCTACATTTTTATCATGGACGCCCAACTTAATTTACTATATCCTAATCCTCACATATAAGTCTCCTCCCATTGGTAATTTCCAAACAAAATCGTTCTATCACCTGGAACTACTTTCATCCTTAAACAATTTTTCTAAAATTTTATCAATACAATGTATCTTCAAAGGATATATCTCTCTCACCTTGCATGTATCACATACCGTGCTCTAAGTCACTCCAATGAGTTATCAACCTTCCTATAATCACCACAATTTAAGTTACTGATCCTTATTAGACCTCTTCTCTTGACTCCATTATAATTAACTTCTTATGAAAGGGCCATCAGGCCACCATCTTAAATCCACTTTTCTTTTTCACTAGTCCTTCTAGCAAAATATTTACTCAATCATCAGTATTTACAACTTGCTATCCTTTCCCATAGGGCAAGAACCCCCCAATCAACTTCACAATTTTCGTGAAGCCCAAAATCCACGTCACCATATTTGGTACACACACATGCACACCACCGAGTGCTCTGAAATCATACCTCAAAATACCTTCTCATGACATGTCACATATTATATCCCATTTGACATATTACTGTTCACTTAAAATTTCCTGATATCACATCTTACGTTCTTTACACGACACAATCCCTGTTGTGCTTTTACATAAGGCATCTCATCTGTTCCAGCAGTCACATCAGTGCAGGATACTTTCTTGTACCCAATTCCTTATAGAAGATAGCAACAGTCTCCGGGAACATAATCCACACAGAGATAGTCCTACACTCCGAGCATATAAGCCGCACAGAGACAGTAATACCAAGTCGTACAATGTGCACCCAGTACACAGGAAAATTTATATTTATAATATATCTGTATATAACAGCAAACGTGTACCCAGTACACATGAGAATTTATCCTTATAACATATCCGTATAAAACGGCAAAACGTGTACCCAGTACACTAGAGAATTTATTCTTATAACATATCCGTATATAACGGCAAAACGTGTACCTCGTACACTCCAGATCACACTTGGACCCAGTCCATTTGGTGTCTGTATCACATCCGTATATAACAGAAAAAATATATTTGGTATATTCACATGGGGCTATCCCCAATAATAATAGTAGTAGTGGTATAATATACACATATTACATATAAGTAAATTCATTATACTTCCTCGTTTGATTCTCCCCACTGATAGTTTACTTTCATTTTGGTTAACCCTCAAACCTGGTTTATAACATAGTCACTATTATAATAATTCATATTCTCTTCATAATTTCGTACACATTTCCTAACTCTTAATAATTTCTTCTGTCATGTTACTGTTCAAATCCATAGTCTATTATTTCTTGCTCATCACTCCCCTTGGAGGTTATAGAATATACATTACGTTGAAACATCATCACTCCGTTTATCAGTTCTCCAATATGTTACGATGAATGCCATCATTTACTGGTTCATGCAATCCGCACACAGAGGCCATCCAATGAGTTTCATTTCCAACAATGTCAACCTGGGCCTCCAAGAGTTATACCTCTTAGGATTCAATCCCCAAAAGGAAGCCCAGAACAATTTCACGGTCACAACATCTGCGTACCGGCACTCAAGTTCACTCGAGGTATATATATATATACTAGCACCAAGGCATTGCTGGTCCTTGAATGCCACCCATGTCTATTAGGTACATTTGAGGATATTTAAGCACTTTTACAAAAGTGGGATTTATTGGGGAAAAAAGAAAACTCTGGCGAAATTTCTAGAAATTGGAAGAATTTAGGTGAACTTTTGGAGAGAATATCTCCCTCCACAAAAGACCAATAGAGATTTACCATACATCATTGTAAAGCTTGAGATGTCAGCTACCTTGTGTCAAAATTTGAGAACCAAAGGAGAACCACGCTGAACTGTAGGAGCCAGAGAACACGAACTATTCAGAACGCCCCTACACATGGGGCTGTCTCTGGCAGATTTTGGTAATTTTATTCCCGCTTCTTTTCTTGGTCAAATTAGTTTCATAATATGTCAAGTTGAATCTTGAGGTGTCTAGTTTACTGTATAAAAATTTGAGAGCAATTGGTTGAATGGATTTTCCAGAATTGTTGATAAAGTGAGGGCTGTTTGGAGTCCTGTTTGAGGTTGGCTGGCAGATTTGCTTGTCTAACTTCAAACGGTGATATCTGGAGCAAACGAGAACTCTATGACTCGTATGATAGCTTGTTAGAAAGGTAATTAAGTGTAGAATAACATAATAAAAGATGAGAGGTTCGCGGCATGCGGTTTCTCCGCAGTAATTAAAATACCGAACCACGTTCGGATAGGTAGAAAACGTAAAAGTGAGATTTTTGCGAGCTGGGTTTATGGGAACCCCTTAGTGACTTGAGAGAAGTGTTATATGATATTTAGGCAGTTTAAATAATTATTTTGCAAATATTTTACAGTTACGGTCACATGTTTTAATTATTACGCCTTATTATTGTTTTAAATGCTCGCGTAATAAAAAAGAAAAAGTTTACTCGTATTTTTATTAATGGATTGCTGTGATTATAACTGCGCTTAATATCATAATCAATGTTAACAATACCATTGTACAACAGGCTATTACAGAAACGGAATGGGAACATTAAATACACCTGCTCCACTAACTCTATCCCTCTGTACACTTTGCAGGTAACGTTGAAAAGAAGCTTCCATAAAGCATAAGAGGTACAACAATCAAGTGGGAAGAAACATGCACATCATGGAGTAATGAGTTCCTATTGGACAAGAGAAAAACAAGGCATGGGGGACTGCAGAAGAAAAGGAAAATCTCAACAACAAGTGTCCCATCCAAGCAACTTGCGTCCCTCTGAGCACTGTTCACACCGCCTCTTTCATGCAGTCAAGAAAACAACTCAGTGGAAATTATAAGTTTTGCCATCCACTCTTCTGCCTATAAATAGGACGTCCCAGCACGAAAAAGATCATTGAATTCCTTAAGAAGAGATCGCTTAGTTTATTTTGTAGTTTTTACATTTTAGTTGTATAGTTTTAGCAATAGTTAAGTGACAACAACTTCTTCTCTATTCTGTATCACCACTTGAGACTCCTCACGAGCAACAACCATATTTCTCCATTTTCTACTTTGTTGTAACCTAGTTTATTTCCAGTTAAATATACGTGTTATTTCTCTTTTATTCCACTCGTTATCTCTGAACTGAATCTCGGGTCTATGGGATTTCAGTTTGGAATAATTATGTTTAAAGTAGTATCCATGGCTAAACTATATGTGGAACGGAAAAACTGTGAAGTTCTTAAAGAACTATTTTCAAAACTCTTGTACTGAAGCTTTTGTATTTCTCTGGTTAAGTGAGCTATATTCATTGTGTATCAATGGAAATTGAACACATACTAGGAAAGGAACTTCCATAAGGAAGAGATTTCAGACAGCTTAACCAGAGGAGGAAGGTAGTGTTGTGAAAACAACACTACTGGTTGCCTTAAGAATAAGTGACCACCTCGTTCACTAAAGGTCCTGTGCTAAGTAACGGTTGGAGTCAAGGGAGCCATAGGAATGTGGAAACTTGTGAGCCATTTAGTCCATGAGCTAAGAAATCAGAGTTGGCAGTGAAAAGACCTGATCAAAGCCAAAAATGTTAAGGCTTGAGTGGAGAAAATAGCTATTTAAGAATGGAACAGTGAATTTGTTCCTTCTGTTAAAACTGTTTTTATCACTCTATATTGTTGTCTCTTAAATATTATTATTATTAGTTTTATCATTTTCCTTTATTCAATCTTGTATCAATCATTCTCCCATGAATATTGTTGTTCCTTCTCTCAACAAGAAGGATATCATACATAACGAAGCGAAGAACTGTTTGCTGTCAGATTGAACCTACTGTTCTTGAGGAACGTTGTCAAAACAGTAGGGAACGTTTGACCAAACAGGTTAATTACTAACTTTTCTTTTCATTTTCATTGTTTTTAAAATAGTTTAAGGCATTATTTAGAGTCCTATCCTCGTGGGAACGATAATCTGGGCACTAATAGTCCCATTTTTTACTTGATGCGTGCACTTGCGCACTTGGGTTGAAGTCAAGAGAACGAAAGTTTTTTCTCTTTATGATCTAAAGTGAGGGAACGCCTTTCATCATAATATTTTAAGCAACCAACAAGTTCATAGAGTCCAACAATGCCTTTGCAAAATTTGGTGGACAATCAAGTAACCACTAATGCCACACGTACAAAACTTTATGGTGGAGTAAAGTTTCGTTTGAACTACTAACAAAAAATTATTTTCTTATTAAATACTCAATTGAAAGGAATGACCATTCAATATTTTGCAATATATAATTATTTTAATGTTATTTATTATTAGTGTTTTACAACCCAGTGAGTAGTTGACTATTCATATTTTTCACCAAATTATTGTTGGTATAATTGAAGTATTATTTGAGATTAAATACGACGCATTAAATATATGCTTATATCATATTTTAATTTTATGAATAATTATTTATGCTTATGCAATTAGGCTAATGAATGGTCTTTTGAATTACCATATTCAACTCCAACTATGTGTTTGTTAAAATATTGTATGTACTAACTCAAATATTTGCGAACTTATTATGTACAAAAAGCTAGAGTTAGGTACCTCATAATGTTGATTTAAAATGCAGCGATATACTTTCACGAATTGCGTTAACTTTTACGAGACAGACAAATCGATTTCATTTTTTCTTTGTACAACGCACGAGTAATATATATATATATATATATATATATATATATATATATATATATATATATATGTATATATACATTATATATGTATGTATATATATAGGGAAAAATATTTCTCCGGCAACTTGAGATAAGTTTATCTCCGGCTATCTCAAAACTACGTCGTTTTGTTTATTTGTTTCCTTATATTAATTGATTCACCTTTGATTGGTTATGATTCCATTTTTCTCTCTCTTCTTTTATCACCATTGATCTATCTTTGTACGATTATGATTTAGTAGCCGGAGATAAAATTATCTCTGGCAACTTGAGAAATGATAAGCCCATAAATATATATATATATATATATATATATATATATATATATATATATATATATATATATATATAAGTAAGTCTCTTTAATCCTTTCCTAATTCTAAGTCTCTTTAATACTTTCCTAATTCTATCTAAGTCTATTGAAATTTAAGTATCCAATTATGAACCAATTTAGTTAACTAACAATACTAAATCAGTAATTTAAGTATCCAATTATGAACCAATTTAGTTAACTAACAATATTAAATCAGTATTGATTATACAAAAGTAAAAAATTTATAATTAAATTATAAATTTTTTGTATCACATGTCAACATGAGATGAGTCATACCTAATTTAGGTGTGAATGTCTTGTGGATCACGCTCAACTTAGGCGTGAGTGGTCACGCTCAATCAGAGCATGACACATTGCAATAAATAATTTCAAAACAGTAATAAATTCATAATTATTTGTTTAAATTGCAATTAATTAATTTTTGTGCCTAAATTTTTGAACTATTTTTATGTATTAAATACTGTATTATTTAATATGCAATCCTTCAACAAATTTAACGTAGGATTATTTCTTTTTTCATTTGAGTTTCACTTCAAGAGCTATGTAATTTATTTATTTTTTTGGAAAAATATCACACATTTTGGGTTGGTTTCAACTTCTAAAAAGCAATGTGCTTTGAAGCTATTGAAATCCTTTTTGCTTTGGATTTTCAAATACGAATTCACCGGACAAAAACATAAAATGAAATGAAATCTTTTTAGCTTTGGATTTCTTGCTCGTGTAACAAATACGAATTCACCGGACAAAAACATAAAATGAAATCTTTTTAGATTTGGCAAAAAAATGTTGGTAACAGCACAAAGTTGGAAGGTCTTGAACTTTTCTGCATCGCTGCTCTGATAAAGTCAGCGGGAGAAATCAGAGACGGGGGTCGTTGTTAGCAACACGCCTAGCTGTAAGTTACATCACGTCTCTGATCACTGCTAAACACATAATCTCGATCAAGAACTGTTCCAACACCATTCCAACATCCTATTACCCCCGCACGGGTTACAAGCCAGCGCCACCAGGCTCAGCAATCCGAAGGCGTTGTTAGAGTATATAAACAATAAAAGTTTTCAAAGCTTGTCGATGTGGTACATAAAAACGCAATGACCACACTTGCAATATAGCCCTCACTCATGATTTGAAGTAGGAGAATTATATTCTGTTTTAGTCTGCATTGAACCATTACTTATTCAATTACAATAATATAAAAAAATAATAATAATAATAATGACATGGAGACACTGTCACTGTTTTGGAGGCATGGTAATGTTAAACTATATCAGGGCTTAGTGCTAGAAACATGACATTTCAAGAAGGAGAGACATTATGAAATCTTACAGTCATCATAATATTTTACAATAAAGTTCCCTATACATAGAATTGAAGTAGGAATCTTGAAACAACTAATGAATAGAAAACTGACCTTGAGGTTTCCAGGCATTTTTTATGCCAGTGCCTCAGCAAAATCACCTATTGTATGACGTATCAGATATATGGTTGTAGCATGCTGCAGAAGTTTACTTTGCTCCATCACAGCATTCCAGGATGACAATGTCCGCAAGATATGGAACACTATCTTTCCATGACATTGGCTTTGATGGCCTGAATGGGGCACATGGGCTGAAGATATGGAACACTTGCAGGGTTGAAAGTGGGATTTTCATGGTTCTTAAGGTGAGACTATGTTACATTGGAATGTGGATTGAGTATCTATATATAGTAAAACGACTAAGCTTGTGGGGATTTTTTTATTTTTTTTTTAGTTGAAAGATATTTTTGGGGTACATGGACTGTAACAAAGTATAAAAGGTGAGGCCACTCTGACATGGTTTAGTTATCTTTACTTCATACATTCTGATAAGTTATACTGAAGTTTCCAAAGATTTGATAACATGCAATCTCTGATTATCATGCAGCTGTCAGGATGACAATATAAGTTTTTTTTTTTTTTTTAATTATTTATATTTGTATATTAAAAAAGACCCTAATGCTATAAATACCATAATTCCCTTGTTATAATTTATCCTGTTTCTTCTTTTATTAGTACTTATTTAAATAGGATACTTTGATAGGTTTTTGTGTTAAAAGACTCTAATTCATATTAATTGGTGTGAAATGATTTTGTGCGTATAGATTATCAAGCTTTTCTTGGTTTGAGCTTTAGACTGAGTTTTGCCATTTCTACCACTATAGGAAATATATGCATGAAATTCATGGTATAAAAAATTGTAAGGCTGATAGGGCTGTTATATGTTTTTGACAGGTACACATTTTATATACCCATGTCCATTCCTCATGTTTTTATGACAACCTCAGTACCATTGCTTTGTCCTATAACCCAATTCTACATGCATGGAGGAAGGACATGTAGCTCAATATTAACTTTGTTAAGGAGTAAGTTCTAGCCAAAGAACTCTTTGTTTCACCTATTCTAGCCTTTGACCAGATTGCAATTACATTCACTAAGGCTCTCTTACATGTTCTCTTTGTAGAATTGAGAGAGAAACTAAAGTCTCTTAGAGTCTGTTCTTCAGCTCTCACCCCCTTGAGTTTGAGGGGGAGTATTATTATACCTTATTTTCTTTTTGACATTTGTTTATGTAGAACAACTAAAAGAAATCATATTTTGTGACTTCTTACAAGTTGAGATTCTTTTTTATTCAAGCAAACTATTCGAATCCTTTCCCTCCAATGGTGTTACAAATCCTTGCGTAGAAAATCTTTCGCCATTTTCTGTCTCTCCTTCAATTTTCTATATATTAAGTTATCTTCGTCATTTATTTTTTTTTAAATTGAATACAACAATAATAATTTAGTTATCTTCGTCATTTTTTCCAGTACTTTATTATTTAATTGTACATTTGGAAATATATTAATGATTTAATACTTTACTATTGATTGAAAAAAAAATCATACCATCGATATTTATTTTTAATACTTTATTGGTATATTTTCTATATGTAAATGATTTGTATCTACGTATTCATAAAATAATTACTTTATTTTATCAGTAGATTTTAAATTTATTAGTTTTATAATTATATTTAAAAATCAACCGATAATATAAAATTAAACTTTTCGAGTTAAAATTAATTTCGTATAACAATAGGATTATATTATTATAAGAGCATGAAAAAGTCATCTATATCTATATATTAAAAGGGAGTGTCATTCTTTGGCAAGTTTGCTGACGTGTCGCTCTTTCCTTCAATTTCAAGTTTGTGTTCACACTATAAACCATTTAAAATCTTTCTTGCTTTAGTAAATTTGTACAATTCAAAATTTAAACTTTATTAGGTGGGAAATGAGTTCAGCATTAATTGTTGGCAGATATTTATATTAATAGCCCACTACTTTTTTAAAATTTGAATTTCAAATTTGATATAGTGGGAATGGGAAAAGAGTTGAACATTTTTTGGGGGCAGACACATCATTTAAAATCCCATTACTTTCTACATTGGAATTGGAAAGTGTATTATTATATTTAAAAAAAAAACACTTTAAGAAATCCTTTAATTGCGTGTATAAATAGGAGAGTAAATACCCTTTTGGGTCCCTAACAAAAAATGCGGTCCCCACTTTAGTCTCTTACAAAAATAAATTAGTCAGTTAATCCCTAACAAATTCAAAGTGGACCCATTTTATTCCTTTTGAGGGACTAATATGGGTCTTTTTTGAATTTGTGAGGACCACGATTTCAACTAAATGGGTCCACTTTGAATTTGTTAGGGACTGACTGAATAATTTATTTTTGTAAAGGACTAAAGTGGGGACCATATTTTTTGTTAGGGACTAAAAAAGGTATTTATTCTAAATAGGATCATACATGACTCTCTC